>NC_053494.1:179768402-179775902 GCF_905171775.1 Rana temporaria | reverse complement strand
ATTTTGCCCAATCTTCAAACAGGACAGACCCATTTCTACATTGAACGCTTTAACAAGCTAGTGTAGAGGAGGATGTGGGTTCACAGTGCCATTTGCAAGTCAGTTTTTGGTGCCCAAAACTTGGCATTTGCAGTGTGGAGGTTTTATGTGCAGAAAGTGAAAAAGGAACCCATCCTTAAAGCAGTAGTAAAGTCTGCTTTGTGATTTTAAAATGTGTCGTTTAGGAGATATTAATTTTACCTACAGGCAAGCCTTATTATAGGCTTACTTGTGGGTAAAACTAATACCTCCTGAACCAGGGATCCTCAAACTATGGCCAGCGGGTTGTATCCGGCCCGCCAGTGTGATTTACCCGACCCGCGGACCGCCCCTTTAATATCGCTGCAATCCCCCTCCCCTCTGCTACCTTTTTATCACACTAAATGAGAAACGCGACAGGTCCATACAAAAGGCGGGTCTTTTAAATTAAGGGGCGGTTTCAGCAATCAAACACCTGCCTTTCACTAGCAAAGTCCCGCCCTTTGTCCGGACCTGCCATGCATCTTGTGTGATTGAGGTAGCAGAGAGGCGGAGTGCTGGGATGTTATAGAAGGGGCGGCAGTGTAATATCGATGGGGGGGATCTGTGAGGAGAGGAGTTTGTGTTGGATGGGCTTTGTGATGGGGGGGGGGGGGGGGTGGGAGTCTGATGGGTGTATCTGCTATGGGCTGACCTGATATGATGGCTTTTTGATGGGGGGAATCTGTGATGGAGATCTGTTATGGGGGTCTGTGATGGGGGGGTCTGTTATTCTGGCCTTTGTGATGGAGAGGAGTTTGTGTTGAGGAGCTTTATGATGGGGGGGATCTGTTATGGGGGCTTTTTGATGGAGAGGAGTTTGTGGTGGGGGGTCTGTTATTGGGGGCTTTGTGATATAGAGGAGTTGTGTTGGGGGGCTTTGTGATGGGGGGCCTAATATGGGGGGAATCTGTGATGGAGAGGAATCCGTGATGGTTCATATTTTTTTTAACTATAGTCTGGCCCCCCAACAGTCTGAGGGACCATGAACTGGCCCCCTGTTTAAAAAGTTTGAGGACCCCTGTCCTAAACTGACACCATTTAGGAGCTATTCACACTGGATGCATCTGGCGATGTCACCGTCACATGTGCTCTGAAGGTCTCGAGTCTGCAAACCTGGAAGGAAGACCAGAGAAAGATGGAAGCCCCGTCATCGGTGACAGCGTGCCACTGGTGGGCTTCATTCTAAGGCAATTCTTTCATAATGAACTTGATGCATACTAGCATATTATGCATCCTTTAGGGTAAAGTTTTTTTTTTTTTTACTGCAGCAGTTTACAACTACTTCAACTTACAAACAGAACTCCAGCCTCAATGTCTTCTGTCCCATCTACTTCTGCCTTAGGCACTTGGTGGAAAAATTGTCCCACTCCCATTGTGTTCCCTCAAATTCTCATTTAAGCAGCAACACTTGCCTGCAAACACCCAACCTCCCACAAAACCCACCAACTGCCCTTTACAAACCCCCTGGGCCTCAAGGGGTGTCAATCACAGCTGTGTCCTTTGTAGTCCACACCTTCCATAAGCTAGCCATAGATGGTTCGAATCTCTACCAGTTCAGTAGGGACCGGCAGAGATTCGAACCAAGTATGGGCAGGCTGATTGTACCAAAGTTGATCCATGGAAAAGGGTTGGCTGCTCCTTCCTTTCAGCTGTTTCAGCAGGGACCGAACAAATTTCGATACATATGTGACTTGCCGTTCAACCACCCTTTCAGATAAATGCCACGCGATAAACCGCTGCAACGCCAATTTGTGTATTTTGACAGCGGAGCGAGCCTCCCTGCTGTCAGAATACAACAGCAGTAAGGATTCCCTCATCCACCATAAATCTGTGGATGGGGGATTTTTTTTTTTTGCTCAGTTTCTTGGATGACCAGCTTTACTGTAATAAAATAGTATCTGGACTACTGAACAGTTGTGTGGCATTTGAGTTCTTATCCCCCAAGCAGGTGGATGGACCTCCTTGTACAGGTTGCAAAAGTTTAATATCCAAATTTAAACCTTTATAACCCAGTGCCCATTAAAGCCCACCTTGCAAATCCGACTCCGCGACTGGTGCCACTGGAATCACGCAGTATCCTTGTCGATATCACCTGTCCAAACGGCTTCAGCATATTTTCCAGCTCTTGTTCATCCATGGACAATGGCAAGTTTGATATATACAGGTTTGTTGGATCTTGTTCTTGTTGCTAAAGGGGGAGAAAAAAAAAAAACAGGTTTAGAACCAAGTGTTCTGCCATCAAAGCGCAACTTCCAAATTCTCCAACTTCCTCTGATGGTATCAGAGCTAGACAAAGCAGAGTTAGTTAAAAAAATATACACAATCAGGCCAGTGACACACAATACAGAGCGTATTAAGGCCAGTCACAAGTGACACCACGTGACATCTACGGCTCTTTAATTTCAGAATTATATTTAATATACAGACTATTGTTTTCATCCTCAGCCATCTGTCAATAATGTATTAAAATTGAAATCATACAGCAAAACTTTGTACCACACTAGTAGGCAGGAAGCAGAGTCTGTATGTAATGAACAAACGTGGCCACCCACATATACACTTATTGTTAAAAGCTAAAAAAAATATTCTTACATAAAACTCTGACAAAACTCAAATGCCAACTGGTCTAAGAAAATAGATCATGCAAAAGATGGTCAAACGAGGATATGAAGGGACCAATGCAAGAGAGTGTGCCGTGGATACTTATGAATCAATGGTGAACCTCTTGAATGGCAGGGAACCCAACAACATTGAAGACATAGGACACCGTGGTTGCAAAGATACAATGCCATACCTCCCAACTTTTTGTGAAGGAACGAGGGACACCTATTAGTAAAAGTATGTAGGCATAGGACACACCCACTGTCACACCCACTTAAAGGAGAATTCTACAAAAACATTATTAAACCCACAAGTGCTTTTTTTTAAACCACTACTATTCCATTATACTGGCTTTTGAAATTTACAAATGGAGCAATTTAGAAATTGGATGAAAGGTTTAGCACCACATTGAAAGCTAAAAAGTACATTTTATATACAACTATATAGATCAGACGAAAATGAGGGACACATGGGGAGGA
Organism: Rana temporaria; assembly: GCF_905171775.1. NCBI lineage: Eukaryota > Metazoa > Chordata > Amphibia > Anura > Ranidae > Rana > Rana temporaria. The sequence goes on along the minus strand of NC_053494.1, from coordinate 179,772,762 downwards.
AAGAGGGGCAGAGGGACTATTCCAAATCAGGGACAGTCCCTCAAAATCAGGAACAGTTGGGAGCTGTGATAATGTTGAAGGCCATGCTTACTGAACAGAGATCCACTTGTTGATAAATATATGGATTTTTGCTACAAGTGAGTAAATGAACTGAGATTTTGCAGATTTGTTAATTAAGGTGGAATACGTCATCCTAATGGGAATGTAACATGGAGTGAAAATAAATTAAAGTGTCACTAAACTGATTAAAAATGAAAAAAAGAAATCTATCCCATTATGTATGGTTAACTCGTCTACTGCTCTCAGCCTCCTCCAAATTTCCTATTTTTTTGTTGCAGTGATCGGACATCTTAGAGCAGGGATCCTCAAACTACGGCCCTTCAGCTGTTTTAGAACTACACATCCCATGAGGCATTGCAACACACTTACATTCACAGACATGACTAGGCATAATGGGAATTGTAGTTCCTGAACTGGAGGGCCATAGTTTGAAGACCCCTGTCTTAGAGGATGGATATATTACATTTGTTCTCCATGATCCCGCTGGGAGAAAGGTGCAGGCTACCAAAAGGTGCTCATCCGAATGATGTATGTATAAAGAAGGCGCCACACTTGTGTCCAGCCAACCTGGTGTAGACGTCAAATTTGCCTTAGACCATGAATCTCCACCAAAACCACGCCCAACATATTTTACTCTGCCAGCCAGAACTTAAAATGATAGGGTAGTCTAATCTAGGTACCCTAGGATTAAGCACCGGTGGGTGGAAAAAACACATGTCAGGGGGGTGGCTTTGGCAGAGACTCATTCTCAAGTCTACACTACTACACTAGGTTGGGTGGACAGGAGTGCTTTAATTTTATAGGATACCCTAACAAACTGAAGCCAAAATTCAGCCAATACCTTATTAGGCAGTTACAGGAAACCATTTGTTTTATTTTTGGGATAAAGCCTTTACATGAATGATTATTGTAAGCACGACTGTCTGTGGTAAATGGTTTGACTTATCCCTGTAAACCAAACACATATGCAGAATGGCTTGTTCTTTTGAAAAAGATTTGCTGGCTGCATCACCAGAAGAAAATAAAAGAAAGTAAGCCTAAAAAAGCCATCACATCTAAGAATTGGCAAGTTGAAATAGAATAAATGCTTTTTGGTTTAGTACAGCTTCAAAGTTGTTTGAATTTTGATCCATGTGTGCCCGGTTTTAGAGCCCGTTCACACTGGGGCGACCTGGGATCCGACTTAGAGTCGCCCCAAGTTGCGTGGTCGAGAAAATGAATGGAAGTGAATGGGAGCCGTCTTAATGTACAATACTGAAGTCTCTCCGACTTCAGAAAAGGTTCCTGTACTACTTCAATCCAACTTTTAGGCGACTTGAATGCAACTTGTACCTATTGATTTCAATTAGGGATGTCCCGATACCGATACTAGTATCGGTATCGGGACCGATACCGAGCATTTCCCCGAGTACTTGTACTCGGGGAAATGCTCCCGATGCTTCACCCGATACTTGGGCGGGGCAGGCAGAGGAGTTGCAAATCTTCTCTCCCCCATGGTCAGTGTTGTCTTCCTCTGTCCGTGCCGTTCTCTCTCCTCCCCTTCCCCCGTCCGTCCATCCGTGCAGTTCTTTCCCCCCCCCCCCGTCCAGATCTCTCTCCGTCCGTCTGTGCACTTTTCTCTGCATCCTCCCCCCCCCCCCCGTCCGTGTCGTTCTCTCTCCCCCCCCGTCCATCCATCCGTGCAGTTCTTCCCCCCCGTCCAGATCTCTCTCCTCATCCATCCGTGCAGTTCTTTCCTCCCCCCCCGTCCAGATCTCTCTCCTCGTCCATCCGTGCAGTTCTTTCCTCCCCCCCCCCCCCGTCCAGATCTCTCTCCTCGTCCATCCGTGCAGTTCTTCCCCCCCCCCCCCGTCCGTCCGTCCAGATCTCTCTCCGTCCGTCTGTGCAGTTTTCTCTGCATCCCCCCCCCCCCCCCGTCCGTGTCGTTCTCTCTCCCCCCCGTCCGTCCATCCATCCGTGCAGTTCTTTCCCCCCCCCCGACCAGATCTCTCTCCTCGTCCATCCGTGCAGTTCTTTCCTCCCCCCCCGTCCAGATCTCTCTCCGTCCGTCCGTCCGTGCAGTTCTCTCTGCATCCCCCCCCCCCGTCCGTGCCGCTCTCCCCCCTCAATCTGTCAGGGGGGAGAGCGGAGGTAGGAGCCGCTAAGCCCGGCTCCTACTTTTTCCGAATGAACAGAGTCGGTGATCACCGACTCTGTCCATTCATATAACTGAGCATCGTAACCTCCTGTGTTTACGATGCTTCAGTTTATGAATGGAGGAGCTTCCCTCCATTCATTTCAGCTGAGGCTGCTGAGAAAGGGACAGGGGAATCTGTTTCCCTAGTCCTTTTCTCTGTCTTAAAGGGGAGATGCCAGAGGTCTGTTAAGACCCCTGATATCTCACCAAAGACCCCCTACAGGGCTGATTAAAAATAAAATAAAAAATTGCAATAAATATTAAAAAATAAATAAAAATAAAATGTAAAATAAATAAAAATAAACACACTGACAATTCACCCCCCCCCCTAAAATAAATAAATAAATAAAAATCACTGTAAAAAAAAAAAAGTGAAAAAAAATAAATAAATACTGCCACTGTCACATGACATTAAAAAAAGTATCGGTATTCGGTATCGGCGAGTACTTGAAAAAAAGTATCGGTACTTGTACTTGGTCTCAAAAAAGTGGTATCGGGACAACCCTAATTTCAATAGAAGTCGCCTCAGAAGTCGGATCACTATCTTAACTGAAGCAACAATACAGGAAGATAACATACATTTCTCAGGCAAACCCCTTACTCCTACAGTGCCGATTGTTGTTTGATTGGCCACTAGAAAGCCTCCTGTCCTGGAGGCGACTTAAAGTTGCCTTGTAAGTTGCCTGATTCATACTCAAGTCGTGTCCAAGTTGCCTCACAAAGTCGTGCTGGAAGTCATGTTGCCCCTGTGTGAATGGGCTCTTACCGCAAGCTAATTTTTTCCTCCACTGAACATTTCTCTCCCCCCCCCCCCCCCCAATTGCTGTGGTCACAATTTTTTATTTATTGTTTATAAAAAAAGGCGAAGTTGCCCATTAAGGAGCTGGTTGCCAGTAATAAGGACCCACCATTCCTACCATTACAATCCAATGGGTTCCTCAGATCTGTCTGCATAGTTTTTGTGTTCTTATTGGTGAAGTAGTGTACTGTGTGCTCTAGGATAGATCTCTTACCTTACCCCATGCTTCTCTAAGGCTACAAATAAAACTGCTGCGATTGTCATGCAGTATAGGATTTTGTAACTTCATTATCATTCATCACTATGGAAAGTAGAAATGTAACCGATTTTTTTGTAGATTCTTATTCTGTAGCGTGTTATTCCCTGTGCTGAGCAGGGCTGCACAATTGTCATACTACACCAAAGGCATTAAACAGTTATGAGATTGCTGCAGAGCGATGAGCAGTGTGCACATCAAGGTAAAAATCGCAATCAAAGTTGGTGAGGAAGAATCCAGAGGGCCAATATTACCTGATAAAAAATGCTCTCTGGGCTACTGGAGCAGAGGGAAGCATTCATAAAACTGTCAAATAATAAAGACCTTGCTGTATTCTCCTGTATTCCTGATAGCACCTTTCTTATTTGACAGCTTAATGAATACCAGTCCCAATTTGGAGGACTGCAATTTTATAAGAGTTGAAGGCTAAACTCCAGACAAACAGCTCAATACACTATTAAAATAAAAAATAAAATAAAATACAAACCATGTAATCTGCCATAGGATTAACAAATTCTGATCAGTGCTGTGTCCAGATATGCCTGCCAACAATATAGCCAGGTCTCAGACCTCCCAAATTGGCATCGTTTTTATATCATTAAGCTATGGGTCTGAACGCAGGTAAATTGTTTTCTATGGGCTCATGCACACAGCTGCTAAAAAAAAAAAAAAAATGTAGATTTCTTCAGAGGCCCAACCAGGCCATGTATGCTGTAAAACTATACCATGCAAGTGTTGCTTAGGTGGTGAGAAAGTAACCTTCCGTACAGTCAACTGAGCCAACTAACCTACCAACAGGTCTTGGGACTGTGCGAGTACCCAGATGAAAACTGAAGTCATAATCACAGAGCCACCATGCTGCCCCCAGGGGATTTACGGTACGTACTTTGATACAGTGCTCCTCTTAAATCACTGGGGTTAGTGCTGTAGGGAATTAGATACTTTTACCAATTTCAATTAAATTACATGGATTTTAACTATACCAGATTAAATGGTGGCTTTTTATAGATGACTTGAGTTTAGGTTTAGGAATGGAAATTGCGATTACCACAAATGTTCACCGATTCTT
>NC_053494.1:179728402-179765902 GCF_905171775.1 Rana temporaria | reverse complement strand
CAGTAAATACAAAAATTCTTCCTAAAAGGTCTCGTCAGCGGACACACCAGACTTTGGCGAACGTCGGCACAAAGTGTTCTACTGTACAGTAGAGCTGCACGATTCTGGCTAGAATGAGAATCACGACTTAGTTGCTTCGAATAAAGATCGCGATTCTCACGGCAGAACATCTTTCACATTAGACAAAAAAAATTGGCCTAACTTTGCTGTTTTTTTTTATTCATTAACGTGTATTTTTTCAAAAAATATTGCCTTTGAAAGACCGCTGTGCAAATACAGTGTGACATAAAATATTGCAACGACTGCCATTTTATTCTCTAGGGGTGGACAGATACATTTTCTTATTCAATTGAAATAAAAATATAGATCTGTGCATGGTAAAGTAGGGAGAACAAGGATCACCCCCTCCTCTACAATGGGCTTTATAAACTGCTGATCAGAAACAAGTACAGTGAAAGCTTAAGCAGCAATTCTGTAGATATAAAACATACCAGGCATGTACACAGCTAAGTGGGATCAAGGGTGTAGTGTCTCCGGGACCCTGAAGAAGAAGAAACGCGGTACCGCCCATCTACAGCATCACCATCAAGTTCTCTGCTCACGTCAGTTCCGGTATCAGCGTTCCAAGCCGACTCCTCTGCAGCCGACAGTTTCCCATCTGATACAGGCAACCTTACCATCCTGCCACAATACCGATGCCAGCATCTTAAGGACACCCTTGATCCCAGCATGCTTTTTATCTCCTCAAATGTGAGCGGACACGGCTCAAAAATGCTGACAGATGCGGAATAGCAGGGGCATCGCTAGGGGGGTGGCTATTGGGGCTATAGCCCTGAAGCTGGGGCCCATAGCACAGAGTCTCTTGCCACAGGGTCCATGCCTAAACAGCGGGCCATGGTCGCGGCTGCTGCGGCAGGCTGGCTCCATAAGAGAGACAGAGGATATGAGAGTAGCGAGCGGGAAGACGAGCAGAGATGATATCTCTCTCCGCCTACTCCACATCAGTGCTCTTCACAGCCGGGCCTCTTCAATGTGGAAGCGATGTGCGGCGGGGAGCAGAGAGATAACATCTCTCACTGCCCGCCACACATCAGCGCTCTTCCACCCTCACAGCACGGTGGAGTGGAGGTCACGTGCTTTCTGTCATCGGTGGAGCTCCACTGTGCAGCCAGACCCCCTTGCTTCAAAGTTGGAGGTGCAGCGGGGATCAGCGAGACGACATCTCACTGTACACCCCGCATCACCACTCTCCTACCATCACTAAATGGACCAGTGCTGCCAGCCTGCCACCAATGCAGCATCGGTGCACATTTGGCACTGGCTGGTATGGCAAAGGGGCCAGTGACAATCTGCAAATGGTGGCAGGAGACGTGGCAAGTAACAAGCCACATCTGCTGCTATGTGACAGTGGCAATCCACATCTAGTGGCAGGTGACGGTGGCTCTAGCCCTAGATCTTTTGCAGACCTAGCAATGCCCCTGTCGTATAGCAATGTTGTTCAGCGTTTTACAGCTTTTATTAGAGTTATGCAGCGTACACAGAGTCAGAATTTCCAACAACAAATTGTCTTAAATTCTGACCGTGTGTAGGCTCCATCGGACATTTGCTGGTTCTCAAATTTTTCGACAATAAATGATGTTGTCGGAAATTCCGACCGTGTGTACACAATTCAACTAGGGCTGCAACTAACATTTTTTTTCATAATCGATTAGTTGCCCGATTATTGTTTCGATTAATCGGATAATAGCCTTAAAAATAAAAAAATAGCATTTTTACATTTTTTTGGGCCAATTTGTTGTTGGGCAGATTACAAAAACACAAATTGCCGCAAAAACACATTACATGCTTTTCTGCAGCTTCTCCATTGAAGTATATTTAAACAAGAAAAATAAAAAATAGCACCGTTTTGCATTGAAAACTCCTTGCCCTTTGCAAATACGCAGCAGTTGAAAAAAAATCATGGATGTGAACGTGTCCCATAAGAAAACATGTAAATAAACTGTAGTGTGTTTCTGCAAAAAGCACCAAAAAACAGATGTGAACCCAGGCCTGAGATGTTTAGTAACAAAAATGGGGTTAAAAAAACAAAAATAAGTACAAAAAGAGCAAATAATCGCTACTGTAAGGGGTTCATTTTTTTACTGTGGGACAGTGAAAGTAATATTTACAGTAGCGATTTGTTTTTTTGTACTATAAAAGGGCCAATTTTATTTTTTTTAACCCCATTATGTTACTGGCCGATTAAGCGATTATGAAAATTGTAATCGATTAATTTCATAATCGATTAATCGATTAGTTGTTTCGGCCCTAAATTCAACGCACAAAAATTCCATGCATGCTCTGAATCAATTCGACGCATGCTTGGAATCATTGAGCTTAATTTTTCTCGGCTGAGTGTTGTACGTCACCGCGTTCTTGACGTGACAATCCGTCGGAAAAAAAAAGCCACGCTTTTGTTGGCAGAATGTCCAATTGTGTGTGCACGGCATTAGAGTGTTTTTACAGTAGACCAAGTCCTCTGAAAAACCTCTAGTTCTGGGGTTTCCAGACAGAAAACGCCCAGCTAAAAAAACGCTGATAACAGCCTATGTGTGCATGGACACATAGGATAACATGACAGGGAGTTTACTGGCTGCAGGAAAAAAAAAAAGGCCTGAAGCCAAAAACGACAGTTGTAAAAACGTTAAGTGTGCATGAGGCCTAACTGTGCAGAGGTGAAGGGAATTAAACCAGATTTAGAGGCTTTTTTGTGCACTTCTGTTTTTAATCAACACATTTTTAGCCCCATAGACATTTAAATGCGAGTGCCTAAGAAATGCAAACAAAAATTTTCAAGCGTTTTTCAGATGATCCCATTAAATGACCATGAGACCGAAAATGCATAATTCTGTCCCAAGAGGCTCAAGTATTTTTTTCAAGCCTCATGCCACAGGCGACAATGTTAAGGTGTGAATGGAGGTTTAAGGCTGGGTTCACACTATTGCGAATTTGATTCAGATTTTCATGCGTCCAATTTGCATGACAGGAGAGTGTGATCGGCTCTCAATGGAGCCAGTTCACACATCTCCGGGGCGGCAACAGAGCTCACTGCAGAAGGGTTCCTGTGAGTATTTACTCCATTTTAGGTCCAAATTCAGCCACAAATTCGGACCTGAAAACGGTGAATGGGGACGCACAGCCCACAGTTTGAACCCAGCTTAAAGTGGAACTATACTCCTCTTTACTCCAGCACTGAGTTGTCCTGGAACGCCTCGCCAGCCGACGACATCTTCGGCTGCTCTTCTTCCAGGTTCTGATCTTTGGTCAGTTTTTGTGTGGCAGCTCATTGTACGACACAGACAAACAGGAACAAAACTATTGCAGAAGAGACCTAGTATGTCTCTTCCACACTAAAAATCCTGCCCGATCACCAAATTTCTCTTTTTTCTAAAATCCCACTTTAAAGTCTTCACTACTAAATTGTTCTATCCATAGCTGAAAAAAAATAGTTTTAGAAAAAGCTAAACCAACTCAACACTATCCACATTGAATGGCTCCAATCTTCATTCTGGTATTCCAATACTGTACCCATTTTGTCACTATCTAATCTCAGAAGCAGAGTGAGAAGCCTGCTTAATCAGGTAATTAAGAAAAACTCAAAACAACCTTTTGGCAGACGAGTTACAAAGATTTCCAAATCCTGTGGTTGAGGATTTTGGAGAGGACTACCAAACCAAAAGCCTTTTCATTTCGTAAGTTGTGAAATGTTGGTTTGCGAGCAGAGAAGGAGTAATCTAACCTGGCACTGCCCCTGTGTGTTGTGACGCACAATTCTTTCCCAAGCCCACAATTTACACGGCTATTTAATAATTAGCCAGCATTTTCCTCCGCTAGCAGCAGCGAGCGCATGGAATAAAAAGTCTCTTTGTTGCCGTTATTTTCCACGTTCCCTGCTCCCCCTCTACGCCACTTTGAAGTTCTAAACTTCGTAAAGATGCATTTCAAAGAACAGGCTTTGAACCCATGCCAGTGTGGAAGCCAAGCCGCAAAAACACGGCCGAGCGAGAGATTCTCACTTCTGAAATAACATGCAAGAATTTAAAGAGACTGACTCATCCCACGGACAAACTGTACCAGTAAGCTGTGCCTTAACCACACCCATATGCTTAATAAAATGAGGCCTACACCAGGGGATGGAAAGTTCAGCTCACATTAAAAAAAGAAAGTAATGCAAAAAGAAAAAAAGTAAAGGTTTTTCTTTACAGCTCATACTGCATTTACAATAAAAAAAAAAATATTTGAGGAGTTAACAGACTAGCATGTGGAAAGAAAGGGGGCAAGTTGTGAATGCAGACTGATGGGGAGCATATTGTGACAAATAAAAAATGGTGTCTGACGCTGTTCTAGTGATATATGTTATGCACAGTCAAAGCTCCTCCAGTTTCCCATTTAACAAATGCTTCATGCAAGACAGAGGTTTACAACTAGCGATAAACACTCACATTAGGAGACAGTCAAAGCCTAAGGACATGGGACTGCGAGTGATCACTGCTTAGCACAGTGGCTTAGTGGTTAGCCCTCCTGCCTTGCAGCACTAGGGTCATTGGTTTTAATCCCAACCATGACTACCTGCATGAAGTTTGTATGTTCTCCCTTTTCTTGCATTTTGTGTTTTCATAGATTTCCCCCAACACTCCAAAGACATGCTGAGTTAACGGATTGCGGTTTAAATTGTCTCTAGTATGTGTAGCATGCGAGTCTGTGGGTACATTTCCTGGTGTTGGCAACAATGGACCATGCATGCATAATGACTAATAACCACTTAAATATTTTTACTTGTATGAAGTTTCAGTGACCATTAGATCTACTTTAAAGTTAGGTTTGTATTTGGTTTGATTTGCACAGGGGCACCTTTAAAGGTTTATGCATACAGTGCATCTGCTGAGACTTTGCCCCAAATCTTTTTATTGGAGCTTTTGAGGTGCACGGTATTTAAAATCTCATGCACAGCGACATGCTGGTGGTGACAGAGCATTTCACCATACAGGCATATAGGTGACAACCTATAGTCTATTAGAACACTGCCATAATCTCTAGAAAGACAGGCATTCCGTTTGACGACCTCATACATGAAGATTGCTGAGGTGAGGACATATTTAACTGTCGATCAATTCAAGAACTGCATTCTTCAAATTGTTCAAGCTGCAGCATGTCTGAACTGAACGGCTGCTCTACTAACTTTAAAAAGTATCTACTGTGAATCAAATTCAGATCAGTGAAACCCACCACTCATTGGAGAAATATAGAGCAGATACATTCACTCCTACCAATAATGGTTGAAGCTGAAGAGACAAAAGGCTCTGAATGAGCTAGGACTTTGCAAGAAGAATTAGCTCCACAGTCTTGGAAAATACTGTATAAGAAGATTGGGGTGTAGGGGGGGTCCAGCATCTACCCCAAAACCTACAGGAAACCAGAGATATATGAATGCGTGCATGTCTGGTCTTAGGAGGGCCAACAAACAAGATTGTTCCTATATTCAAACTTCAGCTTGATTGTGTGATGAATCAAGTCATGTCAGAGTAGCCTAGATGGGTACTCCGCTCCCCTAGGGATAATTTTATTAATCCTTAAATTGCCTGGCATGGTGGATCGAGCCAAAATAACATGATCGCCTGCCCAGAAAATCTGCCATTTCTCCCAAACAAAGCCTCCACACTTCGGGTCCCACATTGCCATCCTCTTTGGGACATCAGGAGGCTGGCCGTCTCTTTTCTGGGTCCTAGTAACTGGGCTCCCGATGATGATCACCGTGCATGTGACGCGAGTTCTACATAGCCCTGAAGCCTCCTGGTATACGCGATATGGGTATTCCAAGTAGCTTAGGGCAGCGGGCAATGTGATTTTGGCGTAGACCAGTTAGAAGTGCAGGCTGCGCTCTGCAAAAAAATATAGAAGCAAAGTATAAAATACGCATTGCATTCCACTCTAATGAAAACAAAGTCTGGACAAGGGATAGGAGAAGAAGAGTCCCTGGCAAACAGGATGTTCCCATTGTGGTTGAAAACCACCTTTAGGGCTTGTGTAGACTGTGGTTAGTGAACGTTGCCTTTACTATTCTGTGATCAAATGCAAAAACTCAATGCAAATTTGCTTTGGAGCAGCTTTGCCTGCAAGGTGAACTGATCTAAGATCTGTTCCCTCAAAAGAAAAGTTGGTCAAATGCAGCCTCAGAATTAATAGAAGTCTTCTGGTCAGGGTTTTAGGAGCTCTTCAAAAATCCCAAAAAAAAACTGAGCTGACTAAATGTGCAAACGTTAATGAACAATATCTGTATTCAATAATTGGCTCTAACCTGCCGCATCTTTGGTGGGACATTGCAAATGTTTAGAAAAGGTTTATCGAAGTCAATATCTGACTAAGACTGGACTGGTATCCGTATGAGGCCACAATACAAACCCTGAAGAGAAAGAGTGTTTAAATGAAAGAGCACAAACTCTGTCATCTGAGAGAAATTAACGAAACCTCCCTTTGCGTGTGGAATGGTTCCTAAAACGCAGGGAAAAGGGGGGGTAGAATTACTTGGCACAACTGAAGAACATCTGTTTTCTCTTGCTTTGAATAGGGTCACTAGCAAGAGATCTCCGCTGACTGTCATATGACCAGCCGGGCTCCCTGCGCGGACGATCCCCTGGCAGATAGGGGAGAGATTAGAAACAAGTCTGCTGATCTCACCGAGAAAAACATTCAGTCTTTCAGCTCGTCTGCTTCTCATTTCTGTGCCAGCGGTGTTCTGCATGAGAAAAGCAGGGAAGTTGGCTGCCCATCCGACAGAGTGGCGGTAAATTGTGCAAAGTTCTTTCACGCCTGTCACTGGACCCAGGAGAAAGATTATTTTTTTCCAGCATATGTTAAAATGCTCTAGAAAAAACAAGTCTTTATTCAACAGGACACACTTTACTCAACTGGACAAACAATTTTCCCAACTTGTGTTAAAAAGTTGCTTCAAAAGTCGATCTCCCAGCTGGCTGCTTCTAAACGCGAGATTATTATTTTTTTGGCGTTTTATCGGCCAAAGCCCCTAAACTTAGGCTTTTAGCAGAGTTTAGAAGGAGCCGTGTTTAGGGGAAGTTAAACCGCCCTCTCCTGAACGCAATTCTTCTGCAATCAGGAGAGGGAGGTTTAACCTCCCCCAAGCATTGCTTCTTCTAAACTCTCCTAAAAGTCTGTGTGTAGGAACAAAGGAACGTTTTGCCACGTTTAACGTTTTTTTCGTGGCCGGTGTCCAGGGGAGGAGGTTAGTGTATATGAAAAGTGGTTCATTGAGTATGTGGCAATTTTTTATTTCTATTTTTTTTTTTTTTTTTTAGGTCTCAGTATAGATATAGATTTGTGTAGAGAGCTTGTCCGACAGAAGCAGATCTTATGACTGTCAAACAGGCATGCTGGAAAACCAGCAGCCAATTGATTTTTGGTCAGCAGTTGCAGCCAACGGTTGCGAGTGCTGACTGGTGTGTTCAGGTGGGGGGGGGGGGGGGTGCCTGGAGCTGGGAACTCACAACTCCTGGAAGATGCAAGTAACGGCCAGGTTATTCAAAGGAGGTGGGGTCCCAACACTAGCACAGCGGCGATATTGCTGTACTATCATCACATAGTACAGCAAGCTCCTCTTTTTCGTTCAGCCCACTGGGTTGAAATGTGTACCAGGCACTAGTCCACCTGTAGAACTAAAAATGTTCCTTATCACCACAGTTTAGGTCTTCCTACTGCATTGAGGAAGGGGGGTAGTGGGAAGTACTTTATTGTAAACAGAAACTGCCGAAAGGGGACTTTACTTGTGATGGCTCAGCTGTGACACCTGGTACACCTGGTACCTGGAGATGGAAACTCAAAATTCCTGGAAGATGCAAGCAACGGCCAGGCGATTCAAAATTCAGCTTATATCCAAAACTAAAACCTCAGATTTGGATGGCAAGGTTACAAAAAATATTTTGTAATGAAGATGTTTGTTAAAGAGGAGTTCACTTCATTTTAAAAAAGTTGTAGAGTGATGGGTTTGTTGGATAGAAAGAAATATCTCAAAAAGATCCACCCTAAACAGCTTTTAAAGCCATCCGTTTTTCATCACGAGTTCCAGCCTAAAGAAAATCATAAATTAACACAGGACCAGAAAATTACCGTTCATGATATAGGTTAGGGCTTCTCTGGGTCTGCTTAGACACACCTGCAATAACCATCATAGGAGCAGAAATATTACAGTGGCCCAACAAAAAGGAGAGAATGGTGACATCTGCTCCAAGGCCCAAAACTTGTAAGACACTCTTCTGAGCCAAGTACCCGTGACATTGTCCTCTCCCGGGTCGCAGGAGTTCAAGCACAATGCTGATCACAATAGGTGGTCTACCAATTGAAAAGTTCCTTTTGGAGAAATTGCAGAGGATGTGGCTAAGCTGTGATCTCTGACAAATTGTTCCATAACACTCATTTGTAGCCCTAAAATAATGGGACATTTATACTTGAAAAGGTGCTGTGCTGGAACAAGTTTTTTCTTCTTTTTTCAGTTGTTTATCAGACAATTACTTTGAAGGGGTTCTTTTGAAGCTCCACACGGTGTATAATAATGAGAAGCGGCTTTGTGCATGTGCATCTGTTGACTTATTTATGATGGCGCATACCAGCACTCTCTACGGAGAGCTGGGCTCCACCATCATTCGTTATCTGATACTCATGTTGGTATCGCAAGCTGCGATGGTCTGCTGCTTCTTCAGACATGATAACTAAATTCACACCACGTCATGTCTGAGCTTTATAGTCAATTCAGCACAATCTAGAAAATAAAAAGCTCTATTAAAGAAGCAGAACACTTTAAAGGAGAGCTATCAAGACACCTAAAATATCTGGTTTGGTGTGAAGGGGCCAATAATGTAATGAAAGGCACCTAATGGTAGCCTCGGGGGGGGGGGGGGGGGGGGAGCTGACAATGAAAACTTAAGTATACAGTGCATGGGCTAATATCCCAGTGAGGACCTACCTATTAAGTTTTAGTGTCACAAGATTACTAGATTAGTTGTGGGTGTGAGAGCAGTTTCCTGATGGTTCCCAGGCTCTGGTAATGGTCTCATGGTGGCTCTACTGCCTTCTGTAATGTACCCTCATACAGTTTACTTGGGTAATTTATAAAATAAAGGCAGTTAAAGGAAAATTATGAAATAAGCGAATATGGGTGGCACAGTGGCTTAGAGGTAAGCAATTATGCCTTGCAGCACTGGGGGGGGCTTGGTTTGACTCTAGGTCAGGATACTATCTGCATTTAGTTTGCATGGGTTTGTCTCAACACTCGAAAGACCTACTGGTAGCATATCAACCCATTGGTAGGTTAATTGGCTATGTACATGTATTTTTACATTCAGCATGCCAGCCACAAGCCAAGCAATTTGAGTGGGTTGAGGAAAGCCCTGGTGACCTGTCTGTACCAAGAAGATTCTATGAAAAACGCTTTTCAAGAGTATCAGACATGATGCCCATAGAACCGCTAAGATGACATGCATATAAACATTTTATATATATCTCTATCTCTCTATGTGTGTGTGTGTGGCCACTATTATTTTCCAGCACTGCCTTAACCCTCTAAGGCATGGAGTTCACCAGAGCTTTACAAGTTGCCACTGGAGTCCTCTTCCACTCCTCCATGAAGACATCACAGAGTTGGTGGATGTTAGAGACCTTGCGCTCCTCCACCTTCTATTACAGGATGCCCCACAGACGCTCAATAAGGTTTAGGTCTGGAGACATGTTTGGCCAGTCCATCACCTTTACCCTCAGCTTCATTAGAAAGGCAGTGGTCATCTTGGAGGTGTGTTTGGGGTCGTTATGTTGGAATACTGCCCTGTGGCCCAGTCTCCGAAGGGAGGGGATCATGCTCTGCTTCGGTATGTCACAGTACACATTGGCATTTATGGTTCCCTCAATGAACTGTAGCTCCCCAGTGTCGGCAGCACACATGCACATGCAGTCAATGCGTTTCACATCTAGCACTTACTCATGACTACCTTCAAGGAAATTAAAACTAATGTCTACCGGTATTTAAAAAAAGTAAAGCACATGTGTCCTTTCATAATGTGGAGAAATAATATAGGTCTTCAAAAAGACAGACCCAACATGTGATAGGAGTACTATCTGCTTTAAAGAAAATAACGATTACAGTGACTGAGATTCTCTGCAAAATAAAAAGCAAAAACAGATTAAGCTTACCTGCCCTATGCAGTTGACATATGTCCCAAAACTTCCAAACATAAAACATCTTTTACATCTTTGTCATTTGTCCCCTTAACCCTGTCCAAGCACACCCATATTTAAAAATCACATTTTCTGGATGCCTGTCCCATTTAGGATATCAAAATAGAAAAAACACCAACTGTAGGAGTAGGTGGTAACCGTTTCATAAACAATGCTAGCACCGACTGGCTTGGCAAGAACTAGTACACTAAATTATGTGACAATCCAGGATGCTGTGATTCTAGACAGACCCACTTAAAATGTTCATAAACCACTAGTAAACCATTAACTACATCTTCATTTCCATGACTCGAATAATCTGACCTTCCTGTGTCAGTGGTACTGAATCATAATACTCCAGAGACAAGTAACTGCAAAACTAATTAACATCGGACTCATTTTCTGCAGAAATAAAAATCAAGCAACTTTTTTTTCCCCAGAAATTCATTACTGAAATGATGTCACTGCACCACAGTTATAACAATTGAAAAAGATGAATGTCATGAAAGCAGATATCAGGTTTTAATTAAGTCCATTTGGCTACAAATGATGCCCCTATTGTGCTGCCCAGCAAGGATGGAGGGTAGATATACAGCCAGTGCTTACGTAGCCTCCTTTGCCAAAACAGCTGCACTAAACGAAAGAGCTCCGGTTAACACAGACCGTTCAATTACATGATTTACAGGATAAATACCTCCGATACCTGCAATGCAAACAAAAAAATTGGATTCCCCAGCTTTTATATCGTAAAAAAATCAAAACTAGGAGTCTTTCCACCACCATAGAAGGGGATGTGGGTGTAGACTACTTGGTTAGAAGAACCAACTGAATATCAATGCCATCAGTCAAGCCACTCAATTTGTTATTAATAAATAATTTATTTTCAGAATGTCTGACTAAAGTCTTAGGGACTTTTTGGGTTCTTTGGGATTTGGAGGGGGTTTCTCCATTGCAGTTTTATTGCCTTATTGGCAGGACTTGGGATCTTTCCGGATATTCCATTGAAGGACACACTTTGTTATAAAAAACATTGACCGTTTCCACAGCTTCCAGACAAGGCAGGCTGTGTAGAATGAAAAAAAGAGTCAAATCACATCACTGCCCCATGGGTAGAACTAGCATCTTTCAAAAGGAAAGGCCAAATGTCACTTTACATATGATAAGGTCAAGCCAAACCTTGGGCTATTTGAAGGTATGGTCTGTGCAAACTTTGTTCAACTTTTGCATGGTTAACTGGTAATCCATGTGTGATTCGAGGATCCTGTCTTTATTTCTGTTTGTTTTTTACATTAATTCTCCAATTTAAAAAAGTTTGAAACAAATTTTTATTGATTATAATTAATGACCACCTTTTTAATTTTGTTGTACATGTTGCATATTCTTTAGTAGCATCTGAAAAGTCCCATTATTACATCTTTTGGCATTTTTAATACACATTTGTACAACTATTTTTTATATTATTTTAATGCATTTTTGGCAATCAGAAAAAAAAATGCTTTCCCCCAGACTCTACATTGTAAAAATTTCAAGTTTCTAAAACACATCAGCTTTCCTGTGTGAATAGTAGGAATGACCAGCCCATCATAGACATTTAAATACTGACCTGGTTGCGGACAGTCCTCTAAGCCGCTCCTTGCAGTTACACACTGCTTGGAAATGATTGGGGCCCTCATAACACAAAGTGCATACAATCAAGATAAGATTTGTTTATTGGTTTTAAATGTACAGATGGCTACAGGGGCATAAAGGAAAGGTTTGCAGGGCTGAATCCACTATCCTTCAATGTGGAACAATCCCTTCTTTTTGAGCTATGAGGTGAAATGAAACCTGTAGATACGTTTTGTTCTAAAAAGGCTCTGCTGGGCTTCACACTGGTTCAGTGGAGGACTTCATTATTTTTGGCCCACCTCACCATAACTTTGTTTCATGATGGCCAACAAACTTGAAACGGCTGTATGCCATTGGAATGAATGGCTGTATAATAATATGAGGCTGTATCTCTACTATAAACCAGCTGTTCTGGATGTACATTTGGGCAATGGGGCATCAACGGAATGATAGGCATGGATCCAAACACTATCCTAAACATATGGAATAATCCTCCTATTGTAGAGATTTGTGATGCAATGAGACACAACTATGAAGGCTTCGCTGTGCTTCTATATCTGTCTTAAAAGTGTCAGTCCATGCCAAATTAAGTGTTCCCATTTTGGTAAAGTATAACTTTTGTTGTTGGGGATAGAGTGGAAAGTGATTAGAACACCTGTCAGCTTTGTATTGCCGCCTGTGTCCCAGTTAGGGATATTCCCTCTCTTCATTTGTCCCGTTTACCATTATCGAAAGTGAAAGTAAAAAAAAAAGAAAAAAAAAAGGTGTAAACATTTGGGGGTTATTCCCAAGTATTTATGGATGGGAAATCTTCCAATGGGAACACTAGATCTGGTGACCCTGGTGTCAACCAGAGATTCTCTCACTTTGAAGTGATTTCTTCTTACTTCCTGTTTTGGCTATTGGACAGGAAGTAAGGGGACCTCTACCTATTGGGACACCGATAAAAACTGACAGGGGTTGTAACCCTCCCTTTAGCCCAAATGTTTAATCTTTTTTTTGGGGACTCGACTTATGAGTTTTGTACTCCTTCCATACTTTAAAGGGGACCCTGGTGAATTTTTAATCCCATATAATATGGAATGCAAAAAAAGGAGTGGGACCAGCCAGAACACCCCTATTTCAGCATCCAGTGGGGCAAACTGTGGCAGAGAGAAGTTGCCGAAATGCTAAAAAGAAACCAGCTGTTGACTTGGCTCTTGCCTACTTCTAACCAAAATATCACATATGGAAAAGTATAATCCATTAACATTAAATTTAAAGCGGAGTCCCACCCAAAAGTGCAACTTCCGCTTATACCCACTGGTACATACACTTTCCCACTTCCGGGAGATGGAGCCACGCCCTTGGCAGTTTGGCCTCCTCCTTCTGTCGCAGGGCCAATTAGAAAGTGCAGTGTGCTTTGTGCATGTGCAGTAGGGAACAGGCTGTGAAGCTAAAAGACTTTACTGCCGGTTTCCTTTACGACGATTGGTGGCAGCAACCAACAGCCAATAAAAAAAAAAAAAAAAAAAAAGAGATTATATATATATATATATATATATATATATATATATATATATATATATATAAATAAAATCGGCTGGGGTGCCGACATCGGGGGGGCTCAATGGACAGGCAAGTGTCTTTATATTTAAAGTCATCAGCTACAGTATGTTTTTTTTTCCCCAGCTGGAACACCGCTTTAATGCATTTTCTTTTTATGATTTTTTTAAACAGTATTGAACAGTTTTAAAGGGGGTAGTCAAGCTATTCTTTAAATTAAAGATAGAACCAATACAGTGGGGTTGCCAGTACGAATCTTAAGCCGGGCATTATCTGCATTGAGTGTGCATATTCTCCATATGCTTGCGTGGTTCCCCTCAGGGTACATGCTGGTAGGTTAAAACGGACCTTCAGTAATTTTTTCAACTTTCCATCTATTAAATATTTTGCCCTTGTTTTAACTTTGAATAGTAAAAAAAAAAAAATCCTGCCAGTAAATGCCTTATACAGCCCACTTCCTCTTTGGTAAAAAGCCTAGGCTTCTGACATCATGCACAGCTTTCTCCCTCACTCTGAGTTTGCCAGGATGGGAGGGGGGGGGGTGAGTCATAAGCAGGTCAATGAGAGCTGCAGAGCTGGAGGGGTGCCTCTGTGTAAATCTAGGAAGTGAACAGGCAGCAGCTTCAGCTGCCCACAGTTAAAATGGTTGCAGCCAGACTCAGTGGAGGGAAATTTCTGCAGCATATTTGGCAAGTACAGAATTACAGTATTTATAAAATATGCAAAGTGGTTGGAGGGAAGCTTCAGGATGGCAAAGACGGTTTTATTACAAATTATGTGAGCAGACTGCAGTTCCTCTTTAATTAGCTCCAGGCTAAACTCACCCTTAGTGTGTATATGTACATATGTGTCATGGGATAGATTGACAGCTCCTCAAAGGCAGGGACTTATGTGAAAGCACAGCAAGTAAAAGCATTGAAATAAATTGCCATTGATAAATGACTAAGAAATAATAACCATCAATTCAAATAGTCAGCTTTCAAGGACAGAATGTGTGGGCACTTGCTGTTGCTCTAGATCCCTTGCTGCTTGTCAAAAAGGTCTCTGAAAAGCGATCCAAGGCCAGGCTGGTTTTTAGAGGAGCAGCAGTTCTTCCCACATGTTTGAAATATTCCTAGCCGAACACCTCCGAGATTGGTTGCCATTCACAGCTGCTCCAGATTCAGACTTTTCCAGTTTGGATAAATACCCCCCATATGTGGCCCTTTGGTGACATTACAGGGAAAAGCCGAGGCCTTCCATCAGTTGTCTGTTTGCATTTGTATAGTCGTAACCTTTAAGAGCTGGAAAACGCACTCTTTCTAGCTACATACCAACTCTCATTTTTCAAGGTCCACTCGTTGTTTGTTTTTGCCCCGCCTTGCCTTGTGGTATAGACTGGTAAAGAGCAGATTTAAGCAACATAACTTCCCCACATCTTGAGTAGTAAAGCTTTCTGTCACTGCAATTTTCAACCATTATAGACGGTCTACACCAGGGGTCACAAACTGGCGGTCTTCCGTCAGATTAGGCGACCCGTCAGAGTTGGTAACAGAAGTGAAGTTCCGTCGCCGCCATCTTGCTACACCCCGCACTCATCCACAGTAAGGATAGACCGAGAAGGGGGCAAGCGGACACCTTATTACACCCACAAGATCTTTGCATTTCAGTTATTTTTTAACAGGAACCCGAAGCTTATAAGGTAAAATACAGTGTTTAGAAATTCGACGGACTGTTTAGATGTTACATTTTAAAAGCAGCGGCAAACCTGCTAATATCACAGGTTTGTTAATTGTCATAACAGCTCTTCTTTTAAAATCCAACATGTAAACAGTCCGATGGATTTCCAAATACTGTATTTCACCATATATGGCGTTTCCTCTTAGAAATAACTGAAATGCAAAACTCAGATGGAAGTAACAAGATGTCCGCTTACCCCTTCTCTGTGTATCCTTACTGTTGAGGAGTGTGGGGTGTAGCAAGATGGCGGCGACGGAACATCACTTCCGTTACCAAATCTGATGGGTCGCCTAATCCGACGGAACACTGGCACTCCAGCTGTTGCAAAACTACAAGTCCCATGAGTCACTGCAAGGCTGACAGTTACAAGCATGACTCCCACAGGCAGAGGCATGATGGGACTTTTAGTTTCACAACAGCTAGAGGGCCGCCAGTTTGAGACCCCGGGTCTACACAAAGATTTTAAACATGGAGGCCCCTGTTGCTAGGCATTGCTGCAGAAATAATTACCCAATATGCGCAATGTGGCGGCTCCCACAAAACCATGTTTAAGATATACAACGCCAGAAAATGACACAACCGGCTTCTTCCATATGTTTTCTGGCATTAGAGAAACAGACAGATGAGCAAATCAGCAATAGATCACATAGAGCTGCATATGGAAGCGTTATAGATCTTCTCTGGCTTGCACCGTGCCTTGCAGATGGACAGCTTGGCATGTGTATTCATTCAACACATTGCCGCTTCAGTCTGCTTTCTTACACCGGCTAGGCTGACATCCAAGCACACCAAGCCCTGATTTATAATACCCAGGTGGAGGGTGTAAATCTCCAGAATGCTGTACGCTGTAATATGTTCAATGCAAAGCTCACATCTGCACAGATTCCCTATTAATGTTTATAGATGTCCAAGCTTCAGCTCCCAGTTTTATACATATGGTTCCTTTTCCACAGGCTTGGCCTCGCCCCAAGGATGCGTCTGATGTGCGGTAAACAGTTTGCGACCCATCAGAGAATTCTGCGACACAGATTGTGACTTCACATCAAACGCTAAACGTGACTCTTCTCGTTTAGCATTTATCTTTATGTGAGGAGGACTTTCTATGGACGGTAGAACAAGATTGAAGCCCAACTCTGGTCACCTTTTTTGGACAGAGTAGAGTTAAAGCTCTGTCAGGTTTTATTTCTTTCCAGGATCCTACAGTAAAAAATAAATGCACATTTTTTTCTGCAAAAAAATGTGCATTTTTTTTTCCTGAAAAGGTGAACTTATCCAAGCTAGAAATATGCTGAGGATTTAATGCAACTTTTAAAGTACACCCGTCAGTGACAGTTGCTGATTTTTTTGGAAATACAGGCTGCTCGTCTTTCTCTGCTTCTAGTACATTGAAGTACAGACACGGAAGAAGCATGCAGCAAGTGAAGGTAGAAAGACAGAACGCCTTGCTTTCACACTTGTCCCAGTTTAGAAATTAGCGAAGAAAGAGGGTCAGTATGACATTCAGGCAACTGACATTTTCAGGAGTCTCAGTGCTTCTATCCTAACAAGCGTCTTTTAGGCTGGGTAGATATTCTAAGCACTTGTTATAGCTAGATTGGCGTATCAGTAGATACGCTGACCTAACTCAGAATCTGCGCCGACCTAAGTTTAAGTGTATTCTCAAACAGAGATACACTTGAACCTATCTAAGATACGACGGCTTGCGCCGTCCTATCTTAGGGTGCAATATTTAGGCTGGCCGCTAGGTGGCGCTTCCATTGCGGTCTGCGTAGAATATGTAAATCACTAGATACGCCTATTCACAAACGTACGCCCGGCCGACGCAGTACAGATACGCCGTTTACGTAACGCTTTATCAGGCCTAAAGTTATTCCAACAAATAGTTGGAATAGTAATGTTAAAGTATGGCCGCCGTTCCCGCTTCGAAATTCGAAAATTTTACGTCGTTTGCGTAAGTCGTCCGTGAATAGGGATTTACGTCATTTACGTCCACGTCGAAATCAATAGGCCCGCGCGGCGTACGTTGCCGCAATGCACACTGGGAAATGTAGGCGGACGGCGCATGCGCCGTTCCAAAAAAAGTCAATCACGTCAGGTCAAAGAAAATTATCATAAAACACGCCCCCTCAGCCTATTTTGAATTAGGCGCGCTTGCGCGCCCGGCATTTACGCTACGCCGCCGTAAGTTAGGTCTTTGATAACACAGTACTTGCCTCTCTGACTTAAGGCGGCGTAGCGTAAATACGATACGCTACGCCGCCTTAAAGTTGCGGCGCTATCTGTGAATCTACCTATTAGTAATGTTTTCTAGGCCAGTGGCAAGCATTTAGTCATTTTACAAAGTGCCTAAAAACCTATAAGGATACTGCTTTCAGGTGAATACCAACTATGGCTTTTATTTGGTGGCAAATTTTTTTTTTAGATTACCATAACCAAACACTAAAGAACAACCCAAAACTAATGGCAATTACAGCGACATATGTAAATAATTTCTGTTTTTAGTAGTACCCATTTATTAATTTTGAACTTTCTATTAACAGCTTGCCTTTAAGGTGGATGTAAACCCGAATGTTTTTATTTATTTTTTGATGTCACAGTGTACAGTATAAGATTTCCTATCATCTATGCCCAGTCTTGACACACAGAGTTAATCCAGCTCTGAGCAATCCTCTTATTGTTCAGTGAAACAAAACAGACTTACAGAGAAAAACATTAATCCGTTCCACCCCCCTGCTGTGAGTGACAGGCTATTTACATATCTCATGCACTAGCCTGGAGACAGGCATTTTTTGAATTCCCACCCCCACTCCTTTTCTGAAGTCATGTGGTTACTTTTCTGGATTTTGACTGGATGTTAGTGATCATAGCAGAATTTAGTGTAAGGAATACACTGGAAAAATGCATGTCGACAAGGGGAGTGTAGGAGGGCGGGGAGTCTACTGACATCACAACTCCACCCACAGAGCTCCAGACAACAGACCCACCCACAGAATCTGCAGTTTTTCAGTTCTTATAACAGACAGAGGTGAGACGTTTGACAGGTAAGGATACATGCAGGAGGCATCTATAGCCTTATAGATCAGCACTATGGCAGTAGTTTAAAAAGGATGAGAGTGGGTTTACATCCACTTTAATGTAAATAATAATAAAATATATATATATATATATATATAAAATTTTATTTTTATTTTTTACTCACTTCTATCTGGCTGTTACTGAGCAGATTTCGTAATCTGCCTACTTCCTGTCCTAAGACCCCATTGCCTCTTGGGAAATGACAACACTCATTTTCCAGGAGTCTCTGGGCTCTACTGTGCCTAAAAATCGCCCAGCATGCACCTCTCCCTGAAAACCTGGAAGAAGAAGGCTTCACAAGCCAACCCTTATAATGGATACGGCCAAAACATGAGCTGGAGGATATAGGGCAAGTGTTTGCAATGATTTCTGGAACGATTGGGTAGCTATCAAATATGTGATTAATTTTAGCGTGCAAAAAAATAAAAAATTATGCCCAGAACCCTGCATTAACACACACACACACACACACACACACACGCACACACGCACGCACACACGCACACACACACACTGACTGATAATTCAAAAATACTTTAAATGCTACCTAAAATACACTGATCCTGACCTTTGAACCCAACCTTGACCCCAACACTGACCTAGTTGAAATCCTAATCTAACTTTTTTAGTTTTTTCTACACACCCTTTAAAAAAAAAAATAGAAAAAAAAAACACAAAAAAACAAGACAAAAACAACAGGGACATGCTGTACAGTGACTGATTATGATGATAGCCAATCACAGTGATCAGGTCTTCATGGTTCCCAATCGTTACTTTGAGACCCAGAGCAGTCGCTGGCAGTAATGTCTGTGCCAGGAGCACGCTGTGCATTTATGTGCCCACCAACAAAGACCCACTTGTGTACTATTCTACTGACTTTCTATTATTGATTACATTGTCATTCTATTTGTGCAACCTTTCATTATTATTACAATAAAAGTTTGTAAACAAAAAAACAAAGACCCACTTCTGTGATTCCACTTGTGTATGCCCAGAGAGAAGGGGTTAAAGTGAATCTGAACTGAAAAAAAGTAAAGAGTTGCAATTTTCGAGAACATCTAGAAATGATACTTGTGCCCAAGTAGTAACCCTGATTATTGCTGTGTCTCCATTAAGAAGATTTCACCCTCACTTCCTGTCTAGATGACCACGTCAAAGAACAGGAAGTTCAGAGATATCTCTTCAGACAGCATTTAATTCTCACAGAAGCTCTAACCCTTCCCCGTCTAATTTAAATAAAGTCATGGCAGCAGCTGTGCTTTCAGGAACGTTGTCTGGCTTTTCTGACACACGCAATGTACACAAGTTAACATAAGGTAACATTTCTTTTTGTTACCTTTGTCTAGTGGATTGGACTCAAAATGCAGAACCCAGCAACTGGGACAGATTTTTAGGATGCCATACTTCTTAGCATCTGGTCAGAAATGGGAGGGAAAAAAAATATTGGACAGCTGCATTCTGATTGGTTGGTATACGCAATACCGACTTTTTCGCAGTTTGGATAAATCCAAGCCCATTGTGTCTCTCTGCTGCTGTGATTGATAGAATTTCTAGTCCAAACAAATGGAAGCCATGTTTAACTTAATCAGATCACGGTTAATCGAGAACAAGAGACAATGAAACACATGTGAACAGAAGGAAATTTTATCCCCCCTGACTCCTCCCAGCCTGGAAAGATCTCAGCGATTATTGATAGGTACCTTTGCCATCTGTGCTTGGACTCCAGTCGCCTTCAGAGCCGAGACCGCTTTCTGAGCAGCTGCCGGGCTGTCAAAGTCTACAAATCCATAACCTGCAGATCATAAACATGACAATTTATACACATATCAAAGGAAGCAGCTTGTGCACATAGACTGCTAAAACATAATCATACTCGGCGAACAGAAGAGAAGGCAAAAGTGATTTGCTTGTCTGGAAATAAGGATATGACATGAAAGGAGCTACAACTATGTTTTATTTATTTCAAAAGTTCTTTACACATAAAAGCTGTATGTGCATAGCTCCTAACTTTCTGAAATACCATAAACACGCCCAAGACCCAGCTTTGCACTTAAAGCGGAACTAAACCCATCGATGCAACAGGTTTAAAAAAACATCACATTCCAGGCACGTGCCGGGAATGTAAGGGTCACGTTTACTTGCGCTGTCAAACCATTAAATGGCTGGTGTCATAACTGATCACATGTACAGCATCATTGCAACTGAATATCAAACCGAGGCCAAGATGGCAGCTTCCTTGGCTGAAAAGGATAGGAGGGTTTAGTTCCACATTAAAGTAGAAAAATCAATCAATGAAAGTGGAATTCCAGGCTATAACTCTGTATAGTTAAAACCCGTTTCCACCCCTTCTAATTTTGTTGTATAAATAAAACGGACTTACAGAGAAAAACCTTAGTCCGTTCCGTCCCCTTGCTGTGAATGACAGGTTATTTACATATCTCATGCACTAGCCTGGAGACAGGCATTATTTTGTTAATTCCCACCCCCACTCCTTTTCTGAAGTCATGTGGTTACTTTTCTGGATTTTGACTGGATGTTAGTGATCATAGCAGAATTTAGTGTAAGGAATACATAGGAAAAAATGCATGTTGACAAGGGAAGTGTAGAGGAGGGCGGGGAGACGACCGTCATCACAACTCCACCCACAGAGCTCCAGACAACAGATCCACTCACAGAGCTCCAGACAACAGATCCACTCACAGAATCTGCAGTTTTTCAATTCTTATAACAGACAGATGGGAGACATTTGACAGGTAAGGAAACACACAGGAGGCATGTATATCCTTATAGATCAGCACTATGGCAGTAGTTTAGAAAGGATGAGAGTGGGTTTACATCCACTTTAACTACAGCAGAATAGCAGGCCACTAGCATGGCTCTACTGTCTAGTAGAACTGTGTATATCTCAGGAATGAATGAATAGTAAAACAAACCGCTCCCATATTAGTATTTCAGTGGCACATCTCATAGTTTACCTGACATTGTTCAGTAAGAAAAAGCAGATGAAGCCAACACATTCCTGGCCTGATTAGTGCTCTGCTCCTCTTTTTATCCAACTGAAGGCTAGGCTAAGATACACGACAATGCTGCATGCCCTAACTACAGTACACAAAGTGAGGGCATCAACCTGGCAAGGCTTTTCAGTAGGCGTGCCAGAACCAGAATAAAAATTATTTGACGGTTAATACACATTTCTTACATATGTATGCGTTTGCTGAAGGGAAACTTGCAAGTGTTCCTGTATTAAGATAAAGTCTGCTAAACTGACCTTATTTGCAGACAGCAAGCACCATTCAGGTCCTGCAGGCTACTCTGCCAACTTGTGTGCCTCCACTGTGCCACCCCAAGTGCATCAGCATTTCCCGTCCCATCCTACAATGCAATGTTGGCATATCCAACAGGGGACAAAAGAAGAGGGACAAGGGGATTTTGGGTCAAACAAATGTATGGTACTGAAGAAAGGTATGACCTAGGGAAGAGCAATACAATCCAAGGCATCCCCGTGGTCTGATGTATGTGGCCGACAGACTGATCGATGCCCAACAATCGTTTCAAACATTTACTATAATTAACAAGGCCCCGTAACAATCGAGATGAATGTTTCCGTTTGTGCGAGTTTAGACTGGTGTGTGTGGATTTCAGCCCTGTACACAAAAGATATTTAGTTATACCTCATTCGCCTAGAGCAGTGGTTCTCAACCTGGGGGTCAAATGACAATTTGCCAGGGGTCACCGAATCCTGGGCTGTTTCTGAAGCCCGCAGCACTCAGCTTTTTCGCAGCCATCCAGCAGGGCTGTCCCTGGAGCCCTTGCCCGCCCTTTCAGTTCACAGCATGGCTGTGGGGCAGAGACTAAAGGTCAGCTGACTGGTGAGAAATGTGAAGTGGGAGGGGCTGGAAGAGACCCCATCTCCTGATTTCGGCATAGGTGTCACTGCTGCGAGACACCACAGAGCCGCAGACACAGTGAGTAACACTACCTGTGATTAGAGTTGCCATTTAAAGTCCCCACTACAGTTCTCAGATCAGCAGATGATCTTGATCAAGAGCATCTAAGCTGGCTGATCAGAACTCCCAGCCAGCACTCCTAAAATGTAACAGAAGGGGTTTTAATACTGTACGAGTGTAAGGGACTTGGGGAGCCCTAAATGTCCATGGGCTGGGGGCGCAAATTACTTGTCTGGCCTTAGGTGCTGATAACCCATGCTACAAAAATTCTACTGTTAGGGGTCCCAACAACTTGGGAAATTTTATCAAGGGGTCATGGCACTAGAAAGGTTAAGAACCACTGGCCTAGAGTCACTACATAGAAAGTGGGGATGCATGGTGGTCCTGTGTACAAATGTATAAACTCATGTTCATTTTCTTTTATATAAAACCTTTATTTTATCACACAATATTTAACCAGAGTGCGTCTATGACAACAGTTCTGGTACTTCTAGCCCTGAATATATGTAATGGCAAGGAGTGGTGGGGTGTGACGGAGAGTCTATTGTTGCTGGCTGTTGGGGTATATATTGTTGCTGGTGGGGGGGGGGGAGCTACTGTTGAGGGATGGGTCCATTGTTTGCAGCTTGAGGATTTCTGATGCTGGCTGATCGGGGTGTCGAGTCTACGGTTGCTGGCTGCAGGGGGATCTATTGTACTGCTCTTCTTGTTATCATTAAAGTGGAGTTCCACCCATTTTTTTATGTTTGTCTGTGCTGCATGCTCTAATCTCATAGTGTTCAGAATGGACAATTTTTATTTAATTTGTTGCTTGTAAATACCTTTATTTTGTAGTCCTTCATTACTTCCTCCTCCTTATTTGCCTAGGCTATTTGCAAGGGTTTCTGGGAAAGGCATCATGTTTCCCAGTAGTCCTTGCAAACCTGACTGAAACCTATTACATTGCTTGTGCACTGAGCATGTGCGAGATATGCAAAGCTGAAATCCAGGAAGTCATACAGTCTGGCTTCATGATGTCCACACTTAAGATGGCCACGGTCTATTTCTAGATTATAAACTATCTAAATGCTGTAACAACCTAACAAAACGGACCTTAGTTTACAGACTAACTTTACTAGAATACATTAAGCTTGTGTATTACAGGGGTATTTATATTTAAAAAGTGAAATTGTGGGTGGAACTCCCCTTTAACAAAATTACTTGGCACAAATTATTATTTTGGTCTGCATTGTTAAAAGGGTCATGTTTGTGTGTCGGGAATTGATAAGCAACCCTTGAGGTACCATCCCTGGAAAGATGCTCCTGGAAATCCAAAAAGGTTGGGATTTTACATGTACCTCCTTGGGTTCAATAAACACTTGACAAAGTGATTTAAAATAATTTTTTCACACGGACACATTTATACAATTCCTTAAAAGAAGGTTCTTTCTTTTAAAAACAAAAACTGGTTTGTCCAGAATGCCGCTATCCTGGGCTTGAGATCTGTTTTAAAGCCAACGCGTTTCGCGGGCTGACCCAATTCCCCACTGGCTCCCTAGGCCACTTGCTGCCAGCTTTGATGTCATAGCAATACAGTAGAGATAATAGGATCTGTGGCCCTGATGAAGCAGGTCAGCCCGTGAAAAGCATTGGCTATAAAAAACGGATCTCAAGCCCAGGATGGCAGCATAGTGGACAAACTAGCTTGTTATATTGTTTTTAAAAGAATGAACCCCCTCCTAAAAAATTGTATAAATACAATAAAATCTGAAAAATTATTTTAAATCAGTTTATTGAACCCAAGGAAGGTACATGTGAAATCGCAACCTTTTTTGTATTTCTAGGATTGTCAAAAAAGGGGGCAGCACTGGGGGAGGTGGAAACAAGAGAAGACACTTAGAGGTGGGCAGGGAGAGACAATGGGGTGATTTTTCTATTGGGTTCAAATAAAAAAAAATTATCTTTATAAACACAAAGACTATTGTTTAAAAAGTCAGCCCAATCAAACCTGACATTTTGCTTTTCAGTACATACTCAGGCTGAATCATTGACTGGCTTCTAATACCTCTTGGGGCTTCAAACAGTGAGACCTCTTCACCCGACTTCTCAGAATCCCCCACCTGCTGCGATCGTTATCACCATCCCCATCTCCCTGTTGAACTTCTCTCATTTGTTAGCATCTTGTCGTGCTAAACTACAATGACTGCAGCGGGAGGATTGAGTCTCCAAGGCAGACATGAACACTCTGCTGGACAAAACACTACTCTAGAAAATATAAAAAGCCAGTGAGATTCAACTATCCCGAGTCCAAAAAATAAACGTAATTCAACTGACCCTTTAACGTGCCTGAAAATTGAACAAGTTGGATAGGCAAGTGGGTCATCCACATCTGTCACACAAACGGTTAAAACTGCTCAGAATGGGAGAGAGCCAGTGCGCTAATTTGGAGCACTAACAACCATAATGAGCGCCTATGTATGTGACCAAGCTATGCCACGGCGGAGGCACTGTCAGGAATAATTGCAGGATTGGTGCTGACATGGTCAATTAAAGCTGTAGTGCCAATTACTTGTCTGTTCCAAGGACAGCAGCCAACTCTGTATGGCTGGCTGGAGCTGCAGCTTAATATTAAATATTCCCCTCTGAAAGTGGACATGCTGCAATATATCTCAGTGCAGAGGAGGATTCTAATTAAACATAAAATTTATTGCAGAAGGAAGACCAGAACCAGAGGTGTCAGCTGTCCTTCAACAGACAGTTTGTCCAGCAGAACACTTGCCAGCTGCGTTTGTGCATGGGTGTTGCATATTAATTTTGCAGAGAGACGCAGTCTGTTGCAGAGTTTATTGAAGTGAATATGCATTTAATTACAATGCCATATAGTATAAAGCCAATTTCTGGCTCCACCTTGCAGTTATAAGTGGATGGGGGCAGAGTGCTATCCCCAACAGGTTTTACTGCCGTCTTGCCCTCTGTGCAGAAATGTGTATACATTACCACCACCCAGGTTAATGTGGACTTTTGACAGGCAGAACCAAACTCAACCCATGCAGGACTGCACCAGGGCTGGACTGGGACAAAGATTTGGCCCTGGACTTCATCCAGACTGGCCCACTTTGACAGGTCTCTCCCAATGGCCGGCCGGAAATCCCCCCCCCCCCCAAGCCCCCTCTCCCCGTTCACTAGCCGTTCTACTTTATTAGAGTAGAACGGCTAGTACTGGTACTCTTATAGGCAATACCAGTGGGGAAGTTGGACATTATTTCACCCGGGGCAAAGAATCAGTTCAGTGCCCCCCCTTATGGGACAAGATTAGGCAGAAGTGAAAAACTCCCAGGCCATAGCTGTTGAGTTAGCAGCCTGTCCCCTCCCCCATGCTCCTCGGTCATCCTCCCTGCTCCTCTGGTCCTCCCCCTGCTTCTTTGTTCCCCCAGATGAGCGCTGCGGGGAGGGAGAGACAGAGGAGCGGAGGGGGGGTGGTGGTCTGCTGTCACTGAAGCAGGCCCACTGAGCCATCGGCCCACCGGGAAACTCCCTGTAGTCCCAATGGCCAGTCCATCCCTGGACTGCACCACGACTGCTCTGAAACCGCTTGTGGTGCTGTGCTGCAGACATTTAGTTAAAGTAGAACTAGAGGCAAAAAATGTTTGTTTCTTCATTTTAGGAGTAAGGGTGCGATATAACCAAGGTCAGTGTCTCCCCCCCCCCCGTGTCCCATTTTGGAGATTTCCCCTCATTTCCTTTCCCATAGCCAAAACAGGAATTCCCTGAAACTTAAGGGAATCACTTGGGGAGCCCCAGGTCACCAAAACGAGTGTCCCCATTGGAAAATGTTCCCTCCATTACTTTTCTGGAAACCACTCCAAATTTGGGATTTTCTTTCGATGTTAACGGTAAACAGGGCAAATAGAGAATGTGACGCTCCAGAATGTGTACCTGGCTGTGTGAATCCATCTTGCGCCTGGCTGTGAAGCAAAAAGTGGGGCAGACCTGGGCAACATACCAGCGGCTCTTGTGAGGGTAGCGCTACATGTGGGCATTATAATAGCATGCGGGGCACGCCCAATGTGTTTGTACATGATTTCCAAAGAGCAACTTTAAATAAAGAGTGGCTTTGGAAATGCAATTATGGTTTTGGTACATTTTTGTATTTTGCATATAGGTTTCCTCTTCTATATAAAAAAAAAGTGGGAACAGAACAGTGATGACCTCTGATACCCTTATTTACTTTTGGCTTGTGTTTGCACAGTTTCTGCATTAATTTATTAGCCCATTTTTGTAGCACGCCAATGTGCAATTTCTGATGCGCGTAATGTAATTTTCATGCATTTTTGGGGTTTTGACCAATGACAAGCAATATCTGATGTGACATTAGGCGTTCTCATCCTTGCATCTACTGTTTCTGTGCTGTATTAGGCAGTTGTGCCATCTGAGCATTCATGTTTGCTATGCCATAAATTTTGGCAGCAGTTGCAGCTACTGCCGCACGGTTGATAGAAGAGGTGGAAAAATTTCTATATCCCATTCCGAATAAACCACATGGGCAATGTCCTCGCAGGCCCTCTTGCACTTGCAGTGATCCGTGTAATTTTCATCACTGGGACTGTACAGAAATGTCCTTGCCCTCACTATTTGTATTAGTTCTACTGTATCATGTGACCTGCTCAGTTACATCTTCCTATGGGGGTCGTTTACAGTGGATATTGCTAGAAGACTTGTAATGAATAAAAATGTGCCAAAAAACACATGAAAAATTAAGTCTATGGTGCTAGAAATGCACTATGATGCACCAAAAGAAACACCTTCACCCCCCAAAAGTAGTGTGAAAGTGTGTTGCAGGTGTGAACAGGCCCCACAATCAACGCGATTCCTTTTGTCGTGCATTGTTGCACACCAAGCCGCACAGGCGTGAACGAAGACTTACTGAGAATGTCAGTGCTACATACAGCAGCATTATGTGAAATACAAAATGACAGGTCCACTTCACTCTGTATTGTAGGCAGCAGATATTCTTCGCAGCATCATCATCATCATAAAAAATAACCAACAAATCAAATTTGAATCAGAGTTCTGTCTTTATAGAAAGGAATGGCAGAAGAAAGCCAAAGCTGGCAAGAACTATACTAGCGGCTTGCTTCCCACTCAGCCCAGTGTGGAAAGGTATTGATTCCCACTGTAAAGTGGAAAAAAGCTAAACGCTTTCTTTTTCCTACACATAGACCTCGCCTGTACTCAGCATCAAGAGGCAGACAAGGACAATTAAAGCAGTTATTTAAAGGACCACTAAATCGAAAATTAAAGATCCTTGATGTAAAAGAGCTTCTAATAACACACTGCACATAAAAGAACAGTATCCGCTGCTGTGTAGAAAGTAAAACACTTGACATTGCTGGTTAAGAAGAATGCGCGATCGCTGCACCGGTGTGACGTGGATGCAATGACGTCTTTATCTCCATGCCTTCCAAAAGAACGTCACCAGCAAAGATAGAATCCCGACCTTCTCTTATGTGTACCACTCTGCAATCTTACAGTTGTTAATAGAATACCTGGGGATATCCATGGGACTAAGAACTACATTTGGTAAGCTGCAAAGGGGTGGCAAGTAGGTGAAGTAATGCCGGGACCTGAAAATGAAGCTAAATATCTCAGAATTAGGGAGAAAAATAATTTGCACATCACTGATCTAGGTCATTGTTTTTAGTAAATTTCTGCACCAGTACTTCTTAGCATAAGTGCCGGTCCACACAGGGACAACCCGACTTACAGCGTGACTTCGCAAAGTGACTTCAGCGCGACCTGGAGCAACTTAAAAACGCAACTTAGGGCCCTTTCACATGTACGGACAAACGGTCCGTTTATTACATGTCAGTTTACGGACTTGTAATGTATCCCTATGGGATTGCAGACGTTAGCGGATGATGCATCCGCTAACGTCCGCAACCATCTGCGTCTGCAAAGATCCGCTTTTGCGGACGGAAGAGAACCCAATTTTTCTTCCGTCCGGCGGAACGGATCGGATGAATACGGACACACGGTCCGTATTCATCCGATTCCCCATAGGGGAGAGCGGAGGATAGACAGGGCGGTCTCTGCACTGTGTGCGGGGGCCGCCCTGTCCGCCGACAGCTCAGCGGGGATTACGGAGGAATCCCTGCTGAGCCAAATGGGCTAACGGAGCGGATCAATTACGGATCCGCTCCGTGTGAAAGAGCCCTTAACGTTGCCCCCAGGACAGGTGACTTTGCCATCACAGAATAAGCAGCTCTGTGGGAGGGAGGGGTTTGCCTGAGTAAACCATTTTCTTTTCCTGTAAGGTTGCTTCAGTTAAGATGATGATCCGACTTTGGAGGCAACTTCCATTGAAATCTATGGGTACAAGTTGCCTAGAAGTCGCCTTGAAGTAGGCGCAACTTCAGTAGTGTACATTAAGATGGCTCTCATTGACTAGCATGGGATTACTAATGTCAAGCGACTTGGGGTCTGACAAGTCGGATCCCAAGTCGCTGTAGTGTGAACCGGCACTAAGGCTGCAGCCTTTGGAAGCTATAATAAAATATTGAGCGAATAGTTACATTCTGAGACAATCGTTACATTGGTACGAGTTTGGTAAGGGGTTGGGGGGGCTCACATTCAGGGTTCGGAGTGAGATAGGGCCAAAAGTTTGACGGTAAGTCTCCACCCGTCAGCACATGTAAACAAAGGAATGCTGACGACATCAGTGCTCTTTTATAGACATGCCCAGGTTTGGTCAACGTCCAACTAAATATGGGCATATGCCCATATAAAAAGTCATGGACGTCACCAACATCCCACAATGATTACCGCTAGCAACTATAGCCACTGGCAGTAATCTTATGTAAAAAATCTGACAGGCTGGTTGTACCCCAAAATGATCAGAGAATCGACTTTGGTACAATCAGCCTGCCAATTCAGGGATTGAATCTCAGCAGGGACCGGCCGAGATCCAGGTTTGGCTGGCTTTAGATTTGGGCCCATTAAGTGCACCATACAGATCAGTGCAAGCTCAACACAAGGACTTATAAAAAAACATTGCTTTATATGCATCTTATTTACACTCTAATGCTGTGTTGAGGTGTGATGTGGTTTCTGGAATAAAAAACACAGCACAACAAAGCGCTCTGTGATAAGCAGACGTGACTCAATGGCCACCATAAGAAATGTAACGTACAACTGAGTTGGTTAAATAATCTATTATCTGCCCAAAAAAATAGAATTCCAGTTTTGGATGGACTGACCCTTTAAGCACCTTAGACTTTGTGCAGAGCCCAACAGCTTATCAGACCTAACTAATGATTTCTCTCCCGCTAGCCAGCATTGTGGTGACCCTTAGTGAAGTCTCTAGCTGCTTACTCATGGGTGAACAGTGAAATCAGAGTCATCTGACTGAATTCCTTTCCTGGCCCAGGGATGCCATCTCCCCTTTCAGGAGGGATTGCTATTGACATAAATAGCAGGGAACATGACGCCTTAGCATGTAGAGTCCCTGTGTGTCCCACCCGTGTCACCATAACAGTTGCCGGTTACGGCATGGCTTTCACGTGATGAGCAACTTCTAAAAAAAAAAAAAATGGGTCAAGAATGATTTGCCTGCTAATTAAAGCGACAGGGAGACAACTCTCCACTATGCCTTACACAGAATATATAAAGCACACTATCCAGAGACTATGTGTAATTAAGTGGTGCTTAAATTGACCCCCTTCTAATTAGCACAGCCAATTTGCACAACGCCTAATCCTTTCAGATTATTAATACTGCTAAACAGCCTCGGTGACGGCAAGAAACCAGTTCCTTTAAACAGAAACCTTGCGGCCAGCCGGAAAAGTTTAGCGTGTCTACAGAGCGGAGTCTGAACTGACAGAGTTCTTTAAGGGGCATTTACACACCCCCTCCCACCCCACCCTCCATATTTACTTGCTGTATTCTGCATGACTCAATTAAATGACAACTTCAAATGAAAAACTTTGCTAGATGACTGCAAAGCATATGGTGCTTGCTATTCTACAAGCTCTGCGCCACTGCCCCACCTCCCATGAAAAACTTTTTAAACAGATGAAATATAACGGATTTCATGTGGTCAGCTTAACAAACAAGTCACCAGAAGACCAGTTAGCTGCCATTGCCCAATTTTTTTTTTCTTCTTGAAAGATCCAGTTGCCAGGCTGATCTCCCTTTTGCTTCAGTACTTCCTAAATTACTGAACATGGATGCAAAACAGAAAAGTTTGAAAAAGTCAGAACGCCGATTTGCAAACTTGTTCTGGGTTTCTTACTCAAAGTACTGAAGCAAGTAAATCTACATGACAGCCAGGGAGCTAGCATTAGAAGGACAATGGTTGGCTCCTCTCATGACAAATTTTCTACAAAGTGCAATTCTAGTCCAAATAAAAGCAGGCCATAGATTTTACAAATGTTCTTTTCTTCCATCACGGGTGAAAGCAAAGAAAAATAGCTAGATTCCCCCATCACCAAAGTCAGTGTTGAGGGGAATCCTTCCAGTACCATGTATTCTAATTTTCGGCGGGGGGGCCTTACCAGCCGGCAGTACACAAGTATCATGACTAGCGGCTACAGCCACCAGCACAGGGAAATAAATAAAAAAAACTACCGGGTGGCTGTACTGAAGTTGATTGATGGATCGACTTCAGTACTACCAGCCTGCCCATAGATGGGTCGCATTTCAGCCGGTCCCTGCTGTGCCGGCCCAGATTCAATCCACCTATGGTCAGCTTAAAGGCTAGACTATTCTACTTAACCTGTAAAAGAAAAGAGGCCTATATTTACCCATTCTGAAGCCACTCTGGTCACATAATCGGGTCCCTGCATCGGCTTCAGTGTAGAGGAGAGGCAGCGACAATAGTTGCAGAGCCCGCCTAATAACATCACCCATAGACTTACTATAGGGTAGCCGTTGTCGGCTGTCTCTGCTCTACACTAAATACAGCTCTAGAATCCAGTCATGTGAACAAACCGGAGCGATTTCAGAAGAGAGAAGTATACTTTTTTTCCCACAGGGTAGATTAAATTGTCTTAGAATGGGGTTGAGAGTAAATTTAGTCTTCGAAATTTAACTTGAATGACACTTATTTCTGCCTTCCAACTGTCAAGGTAACGAGTTCTCACTTCAAGCCTGATCTCAACTTTCAGTTGGCATGTGACAGAAATTTACTGACCATGTAATAAAAAATAAAAAAAAATGCAAGGCCTCCTTCAGTCATAGATAGCTGGTCATCTTTCAGTATATGGTGGGTTGTGAGGCATAGTGGGTGCAAAGTGGAAGTTACAGAGTGCCACAACCTTCTTGAATGAAAGAGATGTTTGTCTTACAAACTTATGGGGGAAAGAGGATTAGGCCAGGACACCCTTGAGTACTTGCAAGTTCAATTAGCAGACTCAGAGACTTCAATAAGAATAAGTCGTGCAGGGAAAAGCCGTCAGTCACATCTGCACGTGCAGGAATGCGGTCTCTTATGGCAACAGTCTTTAACAGTTCCCAACACCAAAATGTAACAGTTCCTTCACTTTCACTACAACTTCTCCTTGTAGTTCTTCAGCCCACTGAGCTTCTGGTCTCTCACTAGACTCTTCGATTCACTGCCACCGAATCCCTTGAGCTCCTCCAATCTTCACGGTGGTATCTTCCTCAAGCACCACCTCCGCTTCTCTGCTGGGTCTCTAGCTTGGCACTCCCGATACTTCTCAAGCTTCACCCCTGCTGGCCGGCTCAGTCCCCGACTTGACACACAAGGCTGCTTTGCAAGCGTCCCTTACTTGATCACCCTCTGAAGTCTCCCCGATTCTCCACCGTGCCCATTCAGTGAGAATACTGCTCTGTTACTCACGGTGGTCACTGGTAAGAACCATCAATTCTGGTTGGACTGCAAGCAGCATTCCCAACCCTGCGCTGCTCTCTTGCTTCTGGATAGGCCCTCAGACAGCTTAGCAGCCAGATTCTAATGGGATAGGCACGATCTCCGGTATAGCAGCCCGGGGCTACACAACACGTCCACCCAGACAGCCATCTGGGTGTCACAGAACACTGATAACCTGACTTCACCCAAATATATAGGTTCTCCATTCAGGCCAAGGGATTAAAAAAAAAAACCTGCCCATTGGCTAAGATACTCCATATACCCATGACCTGACCTTGTGTTGCCCTTCTCATGTCTAGTACCACCAAGTACCCAGCCACCTAGTGGTAGAAGAGAAAAGTGTAATAAGGCCAAACTTAGGGAGAAATCAATAGATCGCCATCGACCAGGTGGACTACTCCTAGCAAATAAATTTGCAAGGAGAATGCCTGCCTAAACTCCAGGGTGCTACAACAATAAAGGCCATGTGACTACTTTAGACCAGTCTTTCCCTACCAGGGTTCCTTTAGCAGTAAGCAATGGTGAATTGACCTTTACTTGCATTGACCACCAACACAAGTGGGCATTTCTACACGGACCAACAGAATTAAGTTGTGTCATTGTTGCAACGCAGGTAAGTAACCAGATGTGAACCTAGTAGCTCTCCCCCACCTTGGGTTTTTAAGCCCCATGTTGGCATGGTGTCTACCGTAGTATTTGCAGTGACAAGGCAGTGTTGGACTGGCCAGAAAAGGGATTAATTTGATGCAGTTGGTCAGCTTAAACATTGTATTGCCATATATGTGAACTAAATATCACTGTTTTTTATGGCATAGTTTGCTGGGAAGGGTGTAGCAGTGTGCAGAGGGTCCATCCAGAATTTGCAATAATGTTATGGAACGCCATGATTTCTACTTTAGCAGGGGTTCCCAGAGATCAGTAAAAACATTCAGGGGCTGGTCTGGTTCAGATGAACTGAATGATTTGAGGATTTTGAGGGAAATACATAAGTGACCTAGTACCACGTAAAGCAAATCTAACATCTAAAAATACTTACCGTAGCTCTGCTCAAATGACGCAACATCCATGAGCTCCCTCACCATGCTGACATCTTCTCCCTGGCTGTTTGCAGGGTCTTTGGTAGCCTTGATTGGCTGGCGCAGGACAACATAACTTCTGTGCATGTGTGGAAGAGTTCATTCATCCCGATACCAACACATGCCAAGTATGTACACAAACTTGTGCCTGCGCAGCTCAGTGAACATTCTAAACAAAACTGCAACAGGCAAGTGTCATCGGTTTTTTGCCAAAGAAGCAGTTCTCCTCTGCAATAGAGTTTCTGCCTGCTCACAATTTACTTTTAACTTTACTTCCACTTTAATAATGTATTTCATTGTGTTGAGGCCCATAAGCCTTTGGTATTGTATATTGAGAGTGATATTACCGAAGTGATGGATTCTACCCCTTCCTGAAATATTGGCACTACTAAAATGCTAGTAAGCAGTCTTTTTAAAAAAGGGACTGTTCAAACAAATCTAATATAAAGAGAAGTATGACCGGGGGTGCAACAAAGGTGTGGCTCTGGCTACAAACTGTGGTGCCAAGTGCTGCCATCCCATCCTCCTACCAGGCTGGCATCTACTATACTGTGAAGACAAGACCCAGCGTGTCCTCCCCACAGAACAAAATCACTTTGATTTCAAAGATGGATTCTGTGTGATTGCCATGTTTCAATAGCAGACGTTTTTATGAATAAACCATTAAATACTGTTGCTGTTATTCACAATACACAAAATAACATTCCATGAAGGAGTTCAAAAACTCTGTGCATACCTGGTTTTGGAAGAAAAATCAAAATTCAGGGCCAGATTTATGTCAGTCTCACAGCTTTGCTGTGCATACAGGTTTTATTAGCATTAACTTTTGCAGGTGGGTTGGCTGGCCGCCCTTCATAGGTGTAAATGTATCCGTTCTGTAAATAGCTTTGTGCTTCCACATCACCTGGCACCGTCTCCAGGCAAACACCTGCAGCCACATTTCATTTTATTACATAGTCCTTTGATGCCTTTGTAAAGTTGGCTTGGTTGTTCCTGTGCTACGGTTTCTCTTCTGCATTACCGAATATTTTGCAGTTGTCAATCCAGGCTGATACCTCCCTGAGATTATCAGGTAGGACAATATATCTGCATCCTAAAATCAATCTCCTTTTGTGCCTCTATTCTTCCTCTGGTGGTGACAGCAGTGCACAGGTAGTAGTTTGAGGGTCCATTTACACTTGCGTGTTGTGGGAGCGCAATGCTTAAAACACGTCAGAGTGCAACGCATAGCACACAAAAACACACTGTGGTTTGCAAAAAGGGTCATGGACGTTTGAAACCTTGTTGCCTTAAAGCAACATGTTAACATATGCCACAACGTGTAAATGTACTAAAGCATATCTTGCATGAATGGGCCCTGATTTTTGCCACACTATCTGCTCACATGGATGACAAAAGGGCCACTAATTGCCCAAAGAGCCCATCATCAACCTCTCAAAGGTTAAAAACCTGGTGACAATGCTTCAAGCCTGGTAGCACCACTTAGAATTATTGGGCTATCCAAGGCCACCTTTAGGTGCCAAGATTTGTTTTTATTCTACGCTTCTACTGGAAATACCTTAAAAAGACAAAAACAGTGAGAACTAAAAGTTCAGCGTTAAAGTATATGTAGACTCCATCACTAAAAACTTTAAAATCTCAATGAAATTTTGGAAGTAATTTCAACATTATAAAAAATTTGCAGCTTTATTGGTCCAATACCAGGTGATGTGGCCAATAAAACGTTTTGAGGCCGTTCCCGTTTCAAGGTGACAACGCTGTCTCGTCTCCCAAATGTGCTCCCGAGTTGTCACCATGTCCAATGAGTTTCCAATGGAGACAAGCAGCCTTTAAACACATTACCTGAGGAAACCATGCAGACAGCACAGGAGTGTATACATGTATCCAGGATGTGGCCGATTTGTTAAATACAGTAAGCTAATGCAAAGATCTTACTGATAGGAGACAGCACAGGCATCAATAGAATGCTGATGTTCTGACATTATCCAATGACAATTTAAAGCAGGTCCATGGATAAGCTATATTGTTCCAACTGCAGTGGAGTAAGCCGAGGCCAGGGACCTGGCTATGCTGTATCTGTTGTACCTGCCAAAAGGTTTTCCAATTCTTTTCATCTATTTTTGTGACTGCTCAGTCTAGCTAAATGACAGTTAAAATACATATATTACTTATATTTTTGCCTACAGTCAAAATGTAATGCAGTCAGCCTACATATACATTAATAAAACACCAAGTCCGGTGCGTCTCCTTTCACCGTTTCAGGTCCGATTTCAACCTGAATTTTAAGCTGAATTTGGACCCGAAATGAACCAAAAGATGCACAGGGCTCTTGTGCAATTTGCACTAGAGCCGATGCGGAGATGTGAACCGGCTCCACAGAGAGCTGGTCACAATCCCTTGTTGCAAATTGGATGCGGGGAAACCTACATTCCAATTCACAAAATTGTGAACCCGGTCTAGGTGTTACAGTGAGGGTTTAAATACCCAGTGTTTGCAATACGCTGAATAGTCAGACCGCGGCTTTCACAAACAAAACAACTTCCATGGCCTACAGTGGTGAAACTTTCCCCCACCACACAGCTCAAATTAACAGCACTGTTAAGGGAACAAGAGCTTGAGTGATTGGAGCGGTGTGCAGAGAGTATCAAACTGCTCAAGAGGTGGGTTGACGTGTGTGAGCAGCGGGCTCTCCAAAGTGTTGCCAGCACAAGGTGTTTTGACCCTTGCTGTGCAAAAAGAAAAAGGCAAAGACCAGCACATTTATTATTGTATATGCAACCTGACTGCATTCCAGTAAGACACAGTGAGGGTTCACTTGGGTTTCACAGGAAGATTTTAAATAAAAGCAGTATATCAGATTATAAAGACTACTTCAGGGGGGGGAGAGAGAGAGAGAGAGAGAGAGAGAGAGAGAGAGAGAGAGAGAGAGAGAGAGGGGGGAGAGGGGGGAGGGAGAGCGTGAGAGAGGGGGGAGAGAGCGAGAGAGATGTGGAGAGAGGGGGGAGAGAGCGAGAGAGATGTGGAGAGAGGGGGAGAGAGAGTGCAAGCGGGAGAGAGCGCGCGCGAGAGAGGGAGGGAGCGGGAGAGAGCGCGAGCGGGAGAGAGAGCGCGAGCGGGAGAGAGAGCGCGCGAGCGGGAGAGAGAGCGCGCGAGCGGGAGAGAGAGCGCGCGAGCGGGAGAGAGAGAGCGCGAGCGGGAGAGAGAGAGCGCGAGCGGGAGAGAGAGAGCGCGAGCGGGAGAGAGAGAGCGCGAGCGGGAGAGAGAGAGAGCGCGAGCGGGAGAGAGAGAGAGCGCGAGCGGGAGAGAGAGAGCGCGAGCGGGAGAGAGAGAGCGCGAGCGCGAGCAGGAGAGAGCGCGAGCGCGAGCGGGAGAGAGAGAGCGCGAGCGGGAGAGAGAGAGCGCGAGCGGGAGAGAGAGAGCGCGAGCGGGAGAGAGAGAGCGCGAGCGGGAGAGAGAGAGCGCGAGCGGGAGAGAGAGAGCGCGAGCGGGAGAGAGAGAGCGCGAGCGGGAGAGAGGAGAGGGAGAGGGAGAGAGAGGGAGAGGGAGAGGGAGAGAGAGGGAGAGGGAGAGGGAGAGGGAGAGAGAGGAAGAGGAGAGGGGAGAGAATGTACACCCCACAAAAAGGATGTTGAAAAGTTGTGAACCTTGCTGTCCAGAGTTATACTTTAATGCAAGTTTCCAATGTAAAATGTGCACACTAACATTTAGGGTGTAACATTAATGAAAAAAAAAAATGTAATTCTGGAAACCTACCTTTACATTTGTTTGTGGTTTTATCCAAGATAGCTTTTGTGGAAACAATCTTGCCATATCTAAGAAAATAAACAAGGAGAGATTAATATTGCTAAATACATACCGACTTTCATAATATACGCATCAATAATAACATACATAAAATATATAGATTATAAATATTTGGTAGAGAAATGATGGGCCATAATAGGCTTTATTACAACCAAGAGTTATATCCCCATATCACATTTCACAAGTCTGAGGTTTACTTTACAAATGTGAAAATTAGACCAACAAGACTTCCTAGTCCGCTGGTCAGGTGATGTCAAGGCGCAATTGCTATGTAGTCTGAAGAGCATTAAATATGGCAGAATACAAAGGGGATGAACACCTTGCAAAGGCCAGAGAATTACACTAGAAACTCTGGTATGCAGTTACATTGACTTGGACGTTCTTACAAGACAGGTTATTTCGATTTTAAATGAGGTCCTGTAAGGACCAGTAAACAAAATCTGACCAAATCATCCACCCAGTGGCTTTCATGTGACTTCAGTAGGAGAATTCATTGACACACATTGAGACTTGATGAAGTGAGTCACTTAAATTTCCTGTAAGAGGAACAATAATCATTAATTACACCCAAGATCCTGGCTGCACCTATGTTTAGAGGTAGATA